>NW_017963652.1:1214040-1229661 GCF_001661405.1 Williopsis jadinii
TCGCATGCTTTCATCCAAGGGTTTCTTGTGCAACAAAAGTTGATGAGGATCACTCCTAGAGACCAGATATCTCCCTTGCAAGCAGGGTATTCCAATCTTGTCAAAGAATGGTTCATAGTACACAGACGTTCTGGGGCCATGTAATAGCTCGAACCAATGCATGTCTTTGACTGAATGTACTTGGACTTGACTGCAAGCCCAAAATCTCCAATGACAACCTTTGAACCCTTATTTGCACACATGATATTCTCTGGCTTGATGTCACAGTGGTAAATCCCCTTCGAGTGACAGTACGAGATGACGTCTATAAGCTGGATGAAGACATCCTTTATCAGCCCGGACGAACGTGCATATACCTGTCTATCGACAATGTTGACAAAGAGATCGCCTTCTGGGTAGTAATCCATCACGACAAAGACCGCAACTTGAGAGTCCAAGATCTTGTGGATCGAGATGACATTTGGGTGCTGGTGGACTTGCAAGTGGATACTGATCTCTCTGACGAAGGGACATGGTATGTTGTCTGCCATGCTTAGTCTCTTTAGACTCATTTCGCGAAGACCCTGTAGCGAGAAGTCCCTCTCCAAGAGGTGTTCCGCCAACAACGTCGTGAGGTAGTCGCTCTGTTTCTTCACACTTGGATTGCTCTTCTTGGAGATACATTTGATAGCCACCTGTTGGCCGGTCACGGTGTTCTGTGCCTGGTACACGAGCCCGTATGCACCAGACCCTATGAGCTTGACGATTCTGTACTCGTTTATGAGCGAGCCTGTTATGTCCGTGTGTGTCATGTTGTACTATTGTTGGGTGTCCTTGACACTAGCTGTAATCTATAATTGTATAGTAAAGCAACAACTATGTATATGTGTACGGGATGTAAACAAGCAGATAAACACAATAAACAGATGAGACAATACGATCTCTTGGGCTCTATATATAAAATCTCACGAGGGCTCGTATGGTTACGTTTTCCTGGTTTCACGGTTTTTATGGACTGACGTACAAACGTGCAGCGCTTTGGATCTCAAACTCCCAGGTGTGGTGTGGTTTTTCTTCTGTTGCATATGCTCTTTTTTTCCTTAGACAGGAAAAGTTGTCACCAGGTTCCAAGGCAACTTTTGGGGGGTCCCGGTCTGCCTTGTTGGCACAGGGAGGGCTAATTGGCAACGGAAAAATTTTTCACTTGGGTCCAAGGGGCTGCCACACGATATTCAGTCAGGAGTTACGGCGACAGTAAAAGTCGAAGCTATTCTTGTTAAGGAGCCTTTCCAGTACATTGCGTCAATGCTTGTGCGTTCACAATTTATAGAAACAACCTGCCTAATGAGCGCCAGTGCGACAGTAAAAGACTATGTTGAGACAATGTAAGGTGGTTGTTTCCGAATAAGGGGACTCCTCACATTAGGCCACGGTCAGCAATACACGCCCACCGCTGTCGTACACGCACACAGCAACAGCTATGTTATTTCTACACATAGTGGGCTCTGAACCACGGTTGTTTGTTGGGCTTTGAGTTACTGTTTTCAGGCAGTGACCTTTTTTTAGTTTGCAGACGACAGCTGATTTTTTCGTTTGCCCTCTCGTTCAACTGCAGAATCAGGATTCCGGGCAACCTACGGCCTCACGGAAAAAAGAAAAGCCCACGATGAGGTGTCCATCGATGGCGAAATTAAACGATGTACTTGGCCCAAAGACCTATCGCTGTGGCGTTGGGCCTTTGAGTTTCCTCTACAGTGTATACCCCTTGTTGAGTCACCCCGAGATTCGAATGCGGCAGTATGGATCCGTCATTACGTAATAGGTAGTCCTAGATTCGGTGTCTGAGCAACGTAGGGGAACCCGTTGATGCTCTCTCTGGCCCTCTGCTACCGTTCAAGAGATTGCTTTCCAGGGCCCCAAGGTATCACAATTGCATACAAAAAAGCACGTGGTGAACAACCAGAGCTGGATTCACGCGAAAAGCGTAGCCCTGACAGAGCTACCTCCACTAGACGACTAGGACCACTCTCCAGTGTCCTCGTCCAAAAGTAGTAGCCCTGGAGCTACCACAAGTGATCTCCACGACCATCTCATTTGTTGGCCAGTGGCCGTATGCAGAAAGATCGCCGCCCTCCTATCCCCTCGATCCTGTTGGAGCTCCTTGGCTCTCAAGCTGCTTGGCTCTCAAGCTGCTCGGCTCTGAACCTCACCAACTCGTAGATCCCACGCGTCTTACGACGAAGACGTCATTGCAGAAATCAGGACGTTGACACAAAAAAGTTGTACGATTCAAACAGCTACTCACTACACAGCCCTTCGCCTACACTGACGACCGATTTATCCGACAGCTTATATATCAGTGGAATTTGGAACAGTACAGCAAACCGGATGTGGGTTTTCGAGGGAAGCGGAAAACTCCCATTTTGTTGCTCAGGATACACAACCATCAATGGTTGAGTTCGAATCGGGGGGGGGGGCAGAGATATAAGTCCATGGACAATGAGATGTGCTTTGAATGCATCCATTCGTAATCAACAGTTCAATGCCGTGTTATCTTACAAATTCCAAGCTAACCATGATGTAGGACGCCCATCCACGCCGGACTTAAGGCGGACTTAGTCGGAAATTGCGGACATTGGAGCGATGACGAATTACTAATAAGATGAGGAGCCATAGCGATTTCCCTCGGTATGTTCGACACTGGCAGTTGTGTATAAAATGCTTGGTGACGTTTGAATCCTTCCTTGTTCTCTTCGTTCTAACCACAAGTTGATCCTTCAAGCAACCCCAATCAGTGGATTATCAACAAAGCACAATCATGACCAAAATTACAGCCAAGCAGTACATCTTGCAGAACTATGCCAATTTCCAAGGGCCTGTGAATCTGGACTACAGTTCTCCAGATGCCACTTTCAAATTGGTGACAAAGGAGTACGATACCGATGCGACTTTAGAAGCTGGCAAGTTCCTCGTGGAAACCATATACTTATCGAACGATCCTGCTCAAAAGGGCTGGTTCACACCTTACGAATCGTACATCCCTCCGGTGCCATTGGGGACGGTAGCACCTGCAAGAGGTATTGGCCGTGTCATTGCCTCTAACAGTGAGCAATTTGCGGTTGGTGATTACATTAACGGTCCAGTGGGCTGGGCAACTCATAACATCTTGGAGCCTACCCCATTGACCATCAAGCTGGACGTTTCTAAAGTTCCACATCTGGTTAAGTACATCAGTGCCTTTGGTACCACGACGTTGACCGCTTATTTCACCGCAACAAAGTATTCTGGTGTGTCGCCAGAGGATGAAGGTAAAGTGTGGTTGATCACAGGTGCTGCTGGTGCTGCTGGCTCTTCCTTGTTACAGATCGTCGCCAACATTTATAAACCGAAGAAGATTCTTGCCGTTGCAGGAGGCGAAACCAAGCGTAAATGGGTTGAAACTTTGGGTCCAAACATTGTTGGCCTGGACTACAAGTCCGAGACATACAAAGAAGACTTCACCAAAGCATTGGGTGACGACAGAGTCAACGTCTTTGTCGACCACGTTGGTGGATGGATCCTGGACCATGCCACTGGCCACATGGCTGTCCACGGAAAGATTGTTCAAGTTGGTGCCATTTCACGTTATAACGGTGGTGATGCAGCAGATAACGTCTTCAACAACTACTCACAAGTCATCACCAAAAGATTGACCATCCAAGGGATGGTCCTCATCGATGATCTCAAGGAGGCACCAAGCGCTATCGGACAGCTGGTCAATTGGTTCACCTCTGGGAAGCTCAACATCAACAACTTCCAGGAGACCATTGTTGATGCTCAAGGTGACAAGTTCGAGAAGATTCCCGAGATTTGGACCGGGTTGTTCTCTGGAAGCAACAAGGGAAAATACATCACACAGGTAGCAGCTTATCCATAAGCTTGTGTATAAGAGAAGCTATTCAGTAATACGATCCAGGCGTCATGATATCTATGTAGAGGGCTTTTTTCGATTTAATCCTCGGGTATTTGATCTACCCCATCAACCCCACAAACTAGTCCCCACGGAGTTATAAATAAGGCCGATGGCCCTTCAAAGGACCTTCACACTTCTCAGCTACGGCAGAGGAGTCATACATCTAGCGAAAATGATTAAAGCACAGCAGATCCTGCTGACCAAGTACACCGACTTTGACAGGCCAATTGTGTTTGACGACACGGAGGACTCGAACTTCAAGCTCATAACCAAGGAATACGACGTCTCTGATGACGAGCTGTTGAGACATGGTGAGATATTCATCCAGGTGATATACCTCTCCAACGACCCTGCGCAGAAGGGATGGTTCACCCCCTATAAGTCGTACAAGGCAGTGACTCCACTGGGCGAGATTGCACCAGCTGATGGGATTGCCCGTGTGTTGGCTTCAAAGAACCCACGGTTCCCCAAAGGTTGCTATGTTGAAACGTTTACAGGCTGGTGTGATTATCGTATTTTAGACACTCAAAAGGAAAAGTGCCATATTGTCGACCCTCACAAGGTTCCTCTAGCCAAGTACCTTAGCCTGTTTGGTGGTACTACGATGACTGCGTATTTCACCGTCTTCCACTACGCTCCACAGGTACAGAACAGAGTATGGATGGTTACAGGGGCAGCAGGGGCAGCAGGGTCCAGCTGTGTTCAATTCATCTCCAAAGTTCTGAATCCAAAGCTGGTTATTGCCGTTGCTGGTGGTAAAGACAAGTGCCAATGGGTTGAAACTTTAGGTTCCAGAGTCAAATGCCTGGACTACAAGGATCCAGGCTACAAGAAGGACTTGTTCAAGCTGCTGAACGCGGACAAATCAGAGATTGATGTATTGATTGATCACGTTGGGGGATGGATCTTGAACAACGCCATCCTGTACATGAGTGATTTCAGCACCGTTGTGCAAGTTGGAGCTGTTGCAGGTTATAACTCCCCAAGTGACGGTTTCACAAACTATGCCAACGTCATAACGAAGAGAATCACCATCAAGGGCATGATCGTCATGGATCACGCTGCTGAGTTTGGTCAAGCTGCCCATAGGATCTCTCAATGGCTCAAGGATGGAACTTTGGACGTCAACAACTTTCCAGAGCATATCGTCCAGGCCATTGGACCGAACTTCACAAACGTTCCACAGCTGTGGACCCAGTTATTCCAAGGTGTTAACCGTGGGAAGTACATCACCCAGGTCAATGAGTACGCCCAAGGCAGGGAGTCTCGTTTGTAAGCGACTGCCATACATTTCCAGCCCCCTCCCCCCTCCCACCAGGAAGAGCGCCCTCAAAGAGCCTTCACCAGCTCTGCTATTTTCCGATCAAACAGGTCCACTCTAATGGGCATGTCAATCTCGTAAAACGGGTTCTTCATAACGTAGTCCGCGTACAATGCGTAGATCTTACGCAGCACGTTCTCAGCGGTGTCACAACCACTGTTCAGGTCGCCCTGGGCTGGATCAGTAACCAGTAGAAACTTCACTCCAGTCAACGTCTGGAAGATGTACATGCTGAACTTATCCGTTTCAATGCTCTTCAGACCAGAGGTATTACCGTTCACTGCACTGCCCTGGGACTGGGCACGCGGTTGAGCAGAGACTTTCACCGCAGTGGGAGTCAACTTTGAAGCAATGGCAAACACACCATGTATCGTGCCGGCAAGGATGAGGTGTTCATTGGCGCTTAGCTTGTTCAATCCATCGTTCAGATCGTGCTGGTAAATGAGCCCGCCGGATCTGTTCAGGATAAAGAGCGACTGGATCATGTTCTCGAGTTGTCACGTGGTTTCTTCGGTCAGTGCTGGTGTTCACTAGCCGTTGTCTTTGTTGTCTTTGTTGTCTTTGTTGTCTTTGTTGATGTTTTGATTTTTTTCACTCCTTTCGCTTGTTTACTCCACCGAAACATCAACATTGAATAGCACAGGATTGAGAGAGAAATGAGCTTCTTAATGGCAGACATCACGAAGAGCCCGACGTTTCCTGACAATGCTATATCACAGAGGGCGAAGAGGGCACACAGGGGCTATTCCCCCACGAACGACGAGACGCTGTTCCAGATAATCTCGCTGGAGAACTGTTCGAGGAGTGCTGCTGATCAGCTGGATGAGCTGTTGGCGAACGAGGAGGTTGGCGGTGTTGGCGCTGACCGGCTCAGGTTTGGAAACAACAGGGTTGTGCGGCAGATGAACGTTGAGGATGATAACGGCAATGGACAGGAGCCCATGGTGACGAGCTCAATAAACAACGCCACGTCGTTGTTCAAACTGACCCTACAAGATGGAGAAGGTGCACTGTTCTATGCGATCGAGCTGGACAAGCTGAACTTCCTATCCAGTAAGAATACAAAGCATGGGTTCCCCATACCGCTGGGGGCGAAACTGCTCGTTAAGAAGGGCGTCGAGGTGTCGCACAATTGTCTACTGCTGAAGCCGCAAGATGTATCTTATCTGGGTGGAGTTGTAACTGAATGGAACGTTGATTTGGTTAAAAAGCACATTCAACATCTACGTCAACGACTGCAACAGCTGCCATGAGCTAAGGTACACCGGGTGTGCGACAAGAGAGAAATCATTCCAAGAGCAAATCCCATAATCCAGTTTCGTTACGGTAATCATGGCAGACAACAGTCACGAGAAGATAGTCGTCGTGGATTTGCTGCAACAACTTGTACGATGGAGTGTTCTTCTTGTAAAGCTTTGCCCATTCTAGCCAGATACTGAACGCCTCGTCTCTCCATGCCTTGAATGACTCTTCTTCGATGATGGTGGTTTGCAGGATCTCACGATCCGGGAAAACACCCCATGTGACAGCATTGGACGATTTGGTGTCCAGGGACGACTCAAATCCCCCTCTAGAATCACCTAGATAGTAGCCAGCCTTCTCATTGGAGAGGAGCTTAGGCTTCAATGTATTCAGCCAGGCGTCACGACTGACAAATAACTCAACAAATGCCTTTTGGTAGACGTAACCACCCTTTGGGCCCCATCCAAAGATCTTATCATCAGATCTTGCAGAGTCACAGGCAGGCTGTGAAGCAAGAGACAGATAGCCTCTTTCGTTAAGCTGGATCAACTCTTCCTGGATCATGGCTGTTTCAGGACTCAATCCCAACTCAGACCACGGCAATGCATCGATCTTACCTTCCAAATATCCAACGAAAACGTTGGAAACGTCCTTCAAGTCCACAGGATAACCCCATAGCTCATAGGCCCGCTCAGTGGCGATCTTCAGTGAAGGTCCATACCCGTCAATTTCACCGTATGCTGGAGAACGGGAGTCACCAAAACGACCATTAGGGAACTCATCCCACGTGGCATCACGACCCAGAGTACCTTCACCACTCGAGATGGCCAAGATGGCCTTTTTCGAAGGTGCTTGCAACTTGAAATCGGAGGCATCCTGGAAATCGACCGGGTCTCTTTGGAGTTTATCAACAAGAACTCTGTTTGAGACGGAGCTGGAACGGGCCGTTTTCAATGTGGCGATGTGATCCTCGTCGTCATCCATGATGACATCCTCATCGTCGTTCTCAATCATGCCATTGAGCAGACTTGACTTTTCGACAATCTGGGCAATGGCCTTTTCCAAGTTGAGGGTATAGAAGTGGAAACCCCTGATACGTCCATTAGTTCTGGAGTAAATCTCATGGATGATATCCTTGAGGATATCCACACCAACAGATTTGACCTTGTCATCATCATTTTGGATGCTCTCAGGGAACCTATCCAAGATTGATCTTGGGATTGACGCATGGGACAACTTCGCAGCCCTGTGGAATAACTGGTATGTGTTGATTGGCATCAACCCAGGCAGGATAGGGATATCCTTGGAGATGTTATTTCTAACCATCTGCTCAAAGGTTAGGAACTTCTCAACGTCGTAGAACAGCTGGGTGATGATGAAGTCAGCACCCGCGTCCACTTTCTCCTTCAGATATGGCAAGTCCTTAGCAACGCTCTGATTGGCGGAGTCAGCACCTTCGCAGTGACCCTCAGGGTACGCAGCAACTCCAACACAGAACCAATCACCGTACTGCTTCTTGATGTACTTGACCAGATCAACAGCATGCGAGAAGTCTGCGCTGTTGGGAACAAAGTACTCCTCGCCTCGTGGAGGATCACCTCTCAGCGCAAGGATGTTTCTGACACCGGCTGCTTTGGCCTTGGCCAAGGCATCGTCAATGATGGACTTGTCAATGTTTGTACAAGTGAGATGCATACATGTGGTGAGGTCCATCTCCCTCTGGCAGGTTTGAACCAATGACAACGTCTTTTCAGCAGTTGAGCCACCAGCACCCCATGTCACCGTAACGAAGAGTGGGTTCATCGCACTCATACGTTCCATACGGGCCAATAAGTTCCTAATACCCTGTGAGGGATACGTCCCACTGTTAGTTTCCATCTTCGCCAACATTGTTTGTACGCTTCTACTCGCTGTACAGGTTATATCTTACCGATTCAGTCTTTGGAGGGAAGAACTCAAGCGAGATGAACACGTCATCCTCCTTGAGGCTATCAATCTTTTCTCTAATGGACATTGTGATCGCAATGCTCAGCTTCAATTGGCTTCTTTGCTGGGGTGAACAACAAGCTGTGAAGAGCAGACGGTTTGACCCAGAGAGGGCCCTCTCAAATTTTGGCTGCGAGGTTGAGGGTTTGAGCCTCCCGCACCGGTGTGTGGCTCCCTCCACGCGGGTGGGATGGGACGGAGAACCGAGGGGCAGTCATGTGATCGTGGCTTATTCCGGGAAAGTCACGTGGCGTGAGAGATATCCGAGGATAGTGCACGTGACGGACGACTTCTCCGAGGTGTTTTGTACTACTTTTGTTTATGTCTCATCTTTTAAATGGATGTTGTACACAGCTCTCCAGGCCAGGTCGTTGGTGAAGATGTCGTTGTTTGTTCGAGACGACGATCGCGATGACGACGAGGAGATTGTGATTACTCTGCCCAGGGAGCCTGTTGTGGATGGTGGCTAATGTGATGAGAATGAACAGGCTGAACAGGCTGAGCAAGTTGACCAAGATGAGCAGGCTGAGCAAGATGAGTACCCATTACTACCCCCTAAAGAGGACGAAGATCTTGTTCACCAGACAAACCCAGTGAACATATCCCTCACGCTGCCTTTGAAGTTCCAACAACTTGTGCTGGAGGACCTCATCGCCGATGATTCACTGCTGGTACTCGGGAAAGGATTGGGATTAGGCCCCATCGTGGCAAATATGTTACACACTTTAAGCGCCCCCGCTACCATAGCCAATGTGAGGAAACAGGCCCTCATTATCCTTCTCAGTGCTGATGATAACGATAATGAAACCATTGACGAGGAACTGACCGAGCTATCCTGGATCGATGACGAAGATGGGGAGGAAAACAAAAGACCCTATGTGATCATCAAAAGTGAACTGTACACATCAGACAAGAGAAGGGCACTCTATTCCAAAGGTGGAATCATGAGCGTCACTTCAACGATTTTTATATTGGATATGCTCTCAGGTATAGTTGATACGGATAAGGTCACTGGTCTGGTCATTCTTCACGCTGAGCGTGTTACAGACTTATCAAATGAAAGTTTCATCGCTCATATATATAGACAGAAAAACAAATGGGGGTTTATAAAGGCAGTATCTGATTGTCCCGAAGTATTGATGAGTGGATTTGCTCCTCTACAGAAAAAGTTAAGAGATATGCGGTTAAAGAAAGTTATATTGTGGCCAAGATTCCATATTCAGGTTTCGTCGAGCTTGATGGTTAAAGAATCAACGAGATCTGTTACAGAGGTCAAAGTACGGATGACAGATGCTATGAAACAGATACAAACGGGACTTTACGCTTGTTTAACTAAATGTATCGACGAATTGAGGAGAAAGAATCCAACCTTATCAATTGATTACTGGTCTATTGAAAATGCCTTGGACCCGAGGTTCTTAGGAACTATACACATGATATTAGATCCTCATTGGCATAGGATCTCATATGATTCAAAACAGCTTGTGAAAGACATCAAACTGCTCAAAGATCTTATTAAATGTCTCTTATCGTACGACTGTGTTGATTTTTACGAGAAAATACAACTTGTCCTAGAGGCAAATAGACCTTCCATCGATAAAAGGCAAACTGAGTCTCCATGGCTATTGGCTGAAGAGTCTCAAACAGTGGTGACGTTTGCAAAAAAGAGGGTGTTTGACAATGATGAATATTTATTAGAACAAGCACCTAAATGGGAGCAATTGGCTATAGTACTGGACGATGCTTCAAATGAGAGAGCTCACGATCCGTCTAAAAATGGGCCAGTTTTGATCATGTGTTCTGATACAAAGGTAAAAAGACAACTGACTAGAGTAATAGCAACGATAAGAGAATCCAAAGACAAAACGTTCAGTGCTAGAAAGATTATGGTGAACAAGTTACAGATGTATTTGGATAATAAAGATTTGAAGTCGAGACTGGCGACTACTATACAGGAGGCAGCAGCAGACAATGAGGATGAGATTCAAATCTCAAGAGCATTTGCAAAAACCCCTGTTGTAACGAAAAGAAGAAGAACAAGAGGTGGTGCTGCTATGGCAGCGGTGAGTCGCTTACACAATGCACCAACACAAGGTGATGATATTGAATCTAAGATGAAACCTGAAGAGGTTGAGATGGAGTTAATGGACCTTGAGGTTGCTGAGGATCAGGAACTGGATGCCATCAGCGATCAAGAAGATATTGAGAGCATCAATGATCCTGGAAAATTCTATTCATACATAGGAAGGGAAAATCAAGTCATTATCGGAACCTATACAGAGACCACGGTTGATCAAATACTGCAAGAGACTATGCCATCATTTATTGTTATGTATGAGCCAGATTTGGCATTCATAAGAAGAGTTGAAGTCTATCAATCTGTGCATAAAGAGAACCCTGCTAGAACGTTCTTCATGTATTATTCAGACTCATTAGAAGAACAAAGCCACCTAACAGCAATACGAAAAGAAAAAGATGCTTTTACAAAACTCATCAGAGAAAAATCCACCTTGGCTGTGAGATATGAAGCAGATGAAGATTTTAAAATACACAGGGTAAGGAAGGCCATCCCAAATACCCGTATTGCGGGTGGTGCGAAGTTCAAGGATCGAGACGATGAGTCTACAGTGCTGGTAGATTCTCGTGAATTTCGAGCACCATTACCTGGATTGCTACACCGAACTGGACTGAGAGTCGTCCCATGTGTATTGACAGTTGGTGATTACATTTTGACTCCTCAGGTGTGTGTTGAGAGAAAGTCGATCCCGGATTTGATGAGCAGTTTGGCTAGTGGTCGTCTCTACGAGCAGTGTGCACGTATGTCTAAATACTATGCACATCCTGCACTTCTCATTGAATTTGATAGCAACCAAAGTTTTTCTTTGGAGCCATTCTCAGGACAAGGTCGCCCAGGAATTAAGGAGAGGCTTCCAGTATCGTCGAACAAGATGCAAGAGTCAATACAGAAGGACCTCGCAGCACTGGTAATCAACTTCCCAGCGATGAGGATCTTATGGAGCTCATCACCATACCAAACTGCAGAGATTATGGTTGAGTTAAAAGCTGGGAGAGAAGAACCAAATATTGTGGAAGCTGTGAATGCTGGACTTGACGAAGCCAAACAAAGAGATAATATCCAACTTGGTAAAAATGTTGTTGCTTTGCTACAAAGCATACCAGGGATCACTAACGTCGACTTTTATCTCATCATGAGAAAAGTCAAAGACGTCAACAAGCTGATGAGCTTAACCAGGCACGAACTTGTAAAGATAGTTGGTGAAGATCTGGGAGGAAGAATTCATGATTATTTAACAACAAATTACAAAGATGATTGAAAAGGTGGAAAACATATTATTTTAAACAATAGTACAAATCAAATATATAGTTTTGATTAAGCAACACTTTCAATACTCTTGTTGATTCTTTCAATACGCGAGTATAATGCCATAATTTGGTCTAGTATCATAGGGTCAATTGTGCTGAGCATTGAACCGAGGATAGAGTCAGGCGAGAGATGTAGCTTGATGTCTTTGAGTTTGTTCTTGTCATCTTCTTTACCCAAGAATTCAATCAGTTGTAGAGCTTTGTCTGCGAGTTCATTTACCAACAGCAATGCTCTCTTTGAAATTTGCTTCAATGCATCGTTATTGTTTGGTTCAGCAGAAAATGGCGCTAATAGCAAACCAAGTCTAATTAAGCCATGACCGATAGATTCCGTACTGCACAACCAAGTCAAAGGCATATTTTGCTTCAATTGATCAGTTGGGACCATATCGACAACCAACAACGCTGAAAGAAGAGCCTGAAGAATGACAGCCTCTCTCTCCTGCAACAATGGATGTAGAGCTAAAGAGTTGAATGGAATCACAGACAACAAATACTTGAACACCCTTGAAATAAGGAAAAATTCTCCTTGGTCTCCAGTGTACAAGGCCACTAACTTCTTATTCTCTTCAACAACAAGTGGATGGACCGACGAGTCATAGATACCAGTCATAACTGCTTGGAATAGTGATCTATTAGGAGGATCTCTAACCAAAAGTTTTGTGAGCACATCAACACCATGAGAGAGATATTTGTGGGTGGATGGAACATAGTCTGGGATTAACATAGTTTCATCTGTTTGAGGATCACTGCCAAAGGTTAAGACAAGAGCCAATGCACATAAAGCTTCATTATGGGATCTGAGCTCAAGCAAGTGCGATATATTTGTGAGGATAATCAAACTATCCTTCAAGAAACCAAGTCTGCGTCTAGTGAAGATAAATTTATCTCCATTAGTTGCAATAGCGTGTATGATTCTGAATAATAGATCTTTTACATTCTCATTCATCGCAAGTGCCTTGGAGTTGTAATCTGTGAATGAGATGTTTCTGAGAATCATTGATATGGTTGTAAGCTGATCGATGAGTAATACCTGAGGGTCCTCTGCAGTCCTCACATGGATTGTGCTGAACGGATCTTCTGTTTCTGAACGAACGGCAGTCAACATTTCAAAGTAAGATGGGATTTCAAACTTCTCTGGAATGTTAAAATTAGGTGGCATAGAAGATACTTCTTGTCTAGAAACCCCATTGGATTCTGGTTCATCCATATCCATAGCCACTGTATCCGGTACAGATTCAACGTCAATGGAGTCTTCAGTCTCTTCAATGGGTTCACCACTAAAAGAGTCTATCCGAATTTCGGTTTCGTCATATTCTTCATCATCCTTCACGTATTTGGAGAAGACTTCGTCAATGTTTGATGATGCCTGAGGGGTTATAATTTCAATATCGATATCATCCGCACCAGCCTTAATTCTATCATTAGTACCTTTTAATAGTTGATCCAAAACACGCAAGCCGAGTGTTGTTATAGCATCCAAAAATTCAGGACATTCAGGCAACGGTATGGTCAAACCATTATCAGCAGATGTCACTAGAATAGTGTTCAAAGCAGTATTAACCTCAGAAATACAACCAGATTCTAGGCTCATTGTCAAAGCATGTATGTTAATAGCACCCAGTTCCGGTGCGAACAAAAATATTGGCTTTGCCGTATCAATTTGTTCACCAACTTGAGATAACACCTTGATATCGAATCCACCATGGTAGTCAACAATTCTATGCTCTGGGATGTAATTTCTGATGATGTTAGGCGGAAGAATTGGAGGAGATTCAACTTGGGTAGGAACATTAGTCTCTGATGGTGGTCTAGAGATAACTGAAGGACTCACATTAGTGTTGGACACCAACGGTGAGTTATTCTTTGAGCCTCCTTGCTGAGATACACTAACTCTGGCACCAGGCTGGGCGAATGGAGAAGTAGCGTCTCTAGAGACAGGTCGCGGAGGTTGAGCCATTGGCGTTGGTGGTTGACTTGTATGCTGAGAAACAGGTTGCTGCTTTTGTTGGGCAGGAACAACTATGTTTTGCTGTGGCTGAAGAACTTGAGCAACCTGAGGAGCTGAATTAGACGGCGTTGGCAGATGCTGTTGAGCTGGTGACTGCTGGATGACAGGGGATGGCGCACTGGCAGCAGCAGGAGCAGGAGTAGGAGCAACAGCAGGAGCAGGAGCAGGAGCAGGAGCAGATGGAGCTTGTTGTTCTTGTTGTCTCTGGCGTAAAATAGCCTCTTGTTGTTTCTGCAATAACTGTCTTCTACTTTGCAAATCTCTTTGACCTTCTGGAGTAGACGCATATTGCTCAAATGGATAAAGATAATCAACGTAAACCTTTGTCAAATCTCTAATTAATTGAGGGTTCTGATCGACATTTAAACCCAATTTTTGCCCAACAAGACCCCATTGATTTTGTCTCGACACATTAGCGGAACCACCCCATCTTGCAACAATTGCATAAAGGAAGAATGGATGAAGTCTTCTTCCACCAACAACAGGAATAGTGTTAATTGGGGTTCCCCTAGCTCTCATATAATCAGTAAGTGTTTTCATGAAGAGGTCAACCTGAATCGAACTGAGCTGTTGATTCAAACGCCTTTGTTCAGCACTCGGCTGGTTATTATTCTGCACCTGTGGTGTTTGTGCCTGTTGCGATGCCTGTACGGGTGTCGGTGGTCCTGAAACGTTTTGTTTCTGAGCTTGAGGAGAAGGTCTCTGGTTTAAATTCTGATTTGGAGTACCATTTCTAGTAGCTTGGTTACTAGAAAATGGCATATTGAACTGGTTTTGAACCATTGGCGACCTAACACCATTCTGGATCTCTTGTGGAGTTGGAGGAACCGAGCCAGATTGAGAATGAGGCTGCTGTTGAACTTGCTGTTGGGTTTGCTGTTGAACTTGTTGCTGAGTCTGTTGCGTTTGTTGCGTCTGTTGCGTCTGTTGTTGTTGCTGAGTCTGTTGTTGTTGTTGCTGCTGTTGCTGCTGCCTTTGTCTTTGTTGCAACTGGCGTAGTCTTAAAGCCTGTTGTTGTTGCAATTGTTGAAACATCTGTTGCTGCTGTTGTTGTTGCTGTTGAGGTGTTTGACCGGACAAGTTTGGCGACATCTGTGGATTCAACTGAGTGTGGTGTTGATTAGGTGACTGCTGATTCTGTTGAGCCTGTTGAGCCTGTTGAGCCTGTTGAGCCTGTTGAGCCTGTTGAGCCTGTTGGACTTGCTGCTGCTGCTGTTGCTGTTGCTGTTGCATCATCATTTGTTGCTGTTGAAACTGCTGTTGTCTATGTTGATTTTGGTTCCGCTGCTGGAGAGCTGCAATCATAGCTGCCTTATCTATTGGCATTCCTTGATTGAACTGTTGTTGGACATTATTTTGGATGCCGCGTTGTCTCTGCTGTTGCTGCTGCTGTTGTTGTTGTTGTTGTTGCTGCTGTTGCTGTTGCTGTTGCTGTTGCTGTTGTTGTTGTGGCACTGGCCAACCATCTTGTTGAGTAATA
Organism: Williopsis jadinii; assembly: GCF_001661405.1. Lineage (NCBI taxonomy): Eukaryota > Fungi > Ascomycota > Saccharomycetes > Phaffomycetales > Wickerhamomycetaceae > Williopsis > Williopsis jadinii. The sequence goes on from NW_017963652.1 coordinate 1,229,396, forward strand.
GGAGGAGGTATTGTTTGGCTTTGCGTTGAGGGTGAAAATACTTCAGCTGGAGAGAATCCCTGGTTAGGAGGAGGGCCTTGCTGAATAGAAATGTTCTGATTACTTTTGTTCTTATTCCTCTCATTGAGAAGGGATTGAATCAAATCGTTCGTATCATTGGGTCTCTGCAACTGATTCGACATCAGTGGAGAATGAGTAGCATGCAGCTGTTGTTGCAACTGTTGCTGAGTCTGTTGACGAGCTTGCTGTTGCTGTTGCTGTTGTTG